>NC_054469.1:99423747-99428747 GCF_017639515.1 Carcharodon carcharias
TGTATCGTGTGTGTGTGTGTGTGTATCGTGTGTGTATCGTGTGTGTGTGTGTATCGTGTGTGTGTGTGTGTGTGTGTATCGTGTGTGTGTGTGTGTGTGTGTGTATCGTGTGTGTGTATCGTGTGTGTGTGTATCGTGTGTGTGTGTATCGTGTGTGTGTGTATCGTGTGTGTGTGTGTATCGTGTGTGTGTGTGTATCGTGTGTGTGTGTGTATCGTGTGTGTGTGTATCGTGTGTGTGTGTGTATCGTGTGTGTGTGTGTATCGTGTGTGTGTGTGTATCGTGTGTGTGTGTGTATCGTGTGTGTGTGTGTATCGTGTGTGTGTGTGTATCGTGTGTGTGTGTGTATCGTGTGTGTGTGTGTATCGTGTGTGTGTGTGTATCGTGTGTGTGTGTGTATCGTGTGTGTGTGTATTTGTGTGTGTGTATCTGTGTGTGTGTGTATTTGTGTGTGTGTATCTGTGTGTGTGTGTATCGTGTGTGTGTGTGTGTGTATCGTGTGTGTGTGTGTGTATCGTGTGTGTGTGTGTGTATCGTGTGTGTGTGTGTATCGTGTATGTGTGTGTGTATCGTGTATGTGTGTGTGTATCGTGTGTGTGTGTGTGTGTGTATCGTGTGTGTATCGTGTGTGTGTGTGTATGTATCGTGTGTGTGTGTGTATCGTGTGTGTGTGTGTATCGTGTGTGTGTGTGTATCGTGTGTGTGTGTGTATCGTGTGTGTGTGTGTATCGTGTATTGTGTGTGTATCGTGTGTATTGTGTGTGTATCGTGTGTAGTGTGTGTGTATCGTGTGTGTGTATCGTGTGTGTGTGTGTGTGTGTATCGTGTGTGTGTGTATCGTGTGTAGTGTGTGTGTATCGTGTGTGTGTGTATCGTGTGTGTGTGTATCGTGTGTGTGTGTATCGTGTGTGTGTGTATCGTGTGTGTGTGTATCGTGTGTGTGTGTGTATCGTGTGTGTGTGTGTATCGTGTGTGTGTGTATCGTGTGTGTGTGTGTGTATCGTGTGTGTATATCGTGTGTGTATCGTGTGTGTATATCGTGTGTGTATCGTGTGTGTGTGTGTGTGTATCGTGTGTGTGTGTATCGTGTGTGTGTGTGTGTATCGTGTGTGTGTGTATCGTGTGTGTGTGTATCGTGTGCAGTGTGTGTGTATCGTGTGTGTGTGTGTGTGTATCGTGTGTGTATCGTGTGTGTGTGTATCGTGTGTGTGTGTATCGTGTGTGTGTGTGTATCGTGTGTGTGTGTGTGTCGTGTGTGTGTGTGTATCGTGTATGTGTGTGTGTATCGTGTATGTGTGTGTGTATCGTGTGTGTGTGTGTGTGTGTATCGTGTGTGTATCGTGTGTGTGTGTGTATGTATCGTGTGTGTGTGTGTATCGTGTGTGTGTGTGTATCGTGTGTGTGTGTGTATCGTGTGTGTGTGTGTATCGTGTATTGTGTGTGTATCGTGTGTATTGTGTGTGTATCGTGTGTAGTGTGTGTGTATCGTGTGTGTGTATCGTGTGTGTGTGTGTGTGTGTATAGTGTGTGTGTGTATCGTGTGTAGTGTGTGTGTATCGTGTGTGTGTGTATCGTGTGTGTGTGTATCGTGTGTGTGTGTATCGTGTGTGTGTGTATCGTGTGTGTGTGTATCGTGTGTGTGTGTGTATCGTGTGTGTGTGTATCGTGTGTGTGTGTGTGTATCGTGTGTGTATATCGTGTGTGTATCGTGTGTGTATATCGTGTGTGTATCGTGTGTGTGTGTGTGTGTATCGTGTGTGTGTGTATCGTGTGTGTGTGTGTGTATCGTGTGTGTGTGTATCGTGTGTGTGTGTATCGTGTGCAGTGTGTGTGTATCGTGTGTGTGTGTGTGTGTATCGTGTGTGTATCGTGTGTGTGTGTATCGTGTGTGTGTGTATCGTGTGTGTGTGTGTATCGTGTGTGTGTGTGTGTCGTGTGTGTGTGTGTATCGTGTGTGTGTGTGTATCGTGTGTGTGTGTGTATCGCGTGTGTATCGTGTGTGTATCGTGTGTATGTGTGTGTATCGTGTGTGTGTGTGTGTGCATCGTATGTGTGTGTATCGTGTGTGTGTGTGTGTGCATCGTATGTGTGTGTATCGTGTGTGTGTGTGTATCGTGTGTGTGTGTGTGTGTATCGTGTGTGTGTGTATCGTGTGTGTGTGTATCGTGTGTGTGTGTATCGTGTGTGTGTGTATCGTGTGTGTGTGTATCGTGTGTGTGTGTATCGTGTGTGTGTGTGTGTGTATCGTGTGTGTGTGTATCGTGTGTGTGTGTGTGTGTATCGTGTGTGTGTGTGTGTGTATCGTGTGTGTGTGTGTGTGTATCGTGTGTGTGTGTGTGTGTATCGTGTGTGTGTGTGTGTGTGTATCGTGTGTGTGTGTGTGTGTGTATCGTGTGTGTGTGTGTGTGTGTGTATCGTGTGTGTGTGTGTGTATCGTGTGTGTGTGTGTGTATCGTGTGTGTGTGTGTGTATCGTGTGTGTGTGTGTGTATCGTGTGTGTGTGTGTGTATCGTGTGTGTGTGTGTATCGTGTGTGTGTGTGTGTGTGTGTGTGTATCGTGTGTGTGTGTGTATCGTGTGTGTGTGTGTGTGTGTGTGTGTATCGTGTGTGTGTGTATCGTGTGTGTGTGTGTGTGTGTGTGTGTGTGTATCGTGTGTGTGTGTGTGTGTATCGTGTGTGTGTGTGTGTGTATCGTGTGTGTGTGTGTGTGTGTATCGTGTGTGTGTGTATCGTGTGTGTGTGTGTGTGTGTATCGTGTGTGTGTGTGTGTGTGTATCGTGTGTGTGTGTGTGTGTGTGTATCGTGTGTGTGTGTGTGTGTGTGTATCGTGTGTGTGTGTGTGTGTGTATCGTGTGTGTGTGTGTGTGTGTATCGTGTGTGTGTGTGTGTGTGTATCGTGTGTGTGTGTGTGTGTGTGTATCGTGTGTGTGTGCGTGTGTGTGTGCGTGTGTGTGTATCGTGTGTGTGTATCGTGTGTGTGTATCGTGTGTGTGTATCGTGTGTGTGTATCGTGTGTGTGTATCGTGTGTGTGTATCGTGTGTGTGTATCGTGTGTGTGTGTGTATCGTGTGTGTGTGTGTGTGTATCGTGTGTGTGTGTGTATCGTGTGTGTGTGTGTGTGTGTGTGTGTATCGTGTGTGTGTGTGTGTGTGTGTGTGTGTGTCGTGTGTGTGTGTGTCGTGTGTGTGTGTGTCGTGTGTGTGTGTGTCGTGTGTGTGTGTATCGTGTGTGTGTGTGCCGTGTGTGTGTATCGTGTGTGTGTGTATGTATCGTGTGTGTGTGTGTATCGTGTGTGTGTGTGTGTGTCTATCGTGTGTGTGTGTGTGTATCGTGTGTGTGTGTGTATCGTGTGTGTGTGTGTATCGTGTGTGTGTGTATCGTGTGTGTGTGTATCGTGTGTGTGTGTGTATCGTGTGTGTGTGTGTGTGTGTATCGTGTGTGTGTGTGTGTGTGTGTATCGTGTGTGTGTGTGTGTATCGTGTGTGTGTGTGTGTATCGTGTGTGTGTGTGTGTATCGTGTGTGTGTGTGTGTATCGTGTGTGTGTGTGTGTGTATCGTGTGTGTGTGTGTTTGTATCGTGTGTGTGTGTGTATGTATCGTGTGTGTGTGTGTTTGTATCGTGTGTGTGTGTGTATGTATCGTGTGTGTGTGTGTATGTATCGTGTGTGTGTGTGTATGTATCGTGTGTGTGTGTGTATGTATCGTGTGTGTGTGTGTATGTATCGTGTGTGTGTGTGTATGTATCGTGTGTGTGTGTGTATGTATCGTGTGTGTGTGTGTATGTATCGTGTGTGTGTGTGTGTATGTATCGTGTGTGTGTGTGTGTATGTATCGTGTGTGTGTGTGTGTATGTATCGTGTGTGTGTGTGTGTATGTATCGTGTGTGTGTGTGTATGTATCGTGTGTGTGTGTGTATCGTGTGTGTGTGTGTGTGTGTATCGTGTGTGTGTGTGTGTGTGTGTGTGTGTGTGTGTGTGTGTGTGTATCGTGTGTGTGTGTGTGTCGTGTGTGTGTGTGTGTGTCGTGTGTGTGTGTGTGTGTCGTGTGTGTGTGTGTGTGTATCGTGTGTGTGTGTGTGTGTATCGTGTGTGTGTGTGTATCGTGTGTGTGTGTGTATCGTGTGTGTGTGTGTATCGTGTGTGTGTGTGTATCGTGTGTGTGTGTGTGTGTGTGTGTGTGTGTATCGTGTGTGTGTGTGTGTGTGTGTATCGTGTGTGTGTGTGTGTGTGTGTATCGTGTGTGTGTGTGTATCGTGTGTGTGTGTGTGTGTATCGTGTGTGTGTGTATCGTGTGTGTGTGTATCGTGTGTGTGTGTGTGTGTATCGTGTGTGTGTGTGTGTGTGTATCGTGTGTGTGTGTGTGTGTATCGTGTGTGTGTGTGTGTATCGTGTGTGTGTGTGTGTATCGTGTGTGTGTGTGTGTATCGTGTGTGTGTGTGTGTATCGTGTGTGTGTGTGTGTATCGTGTGTGTGTGTGTGTATCGTGTTTGTGTGTGTGTATCGTGTGTGTATATCGTGTGTGTGTATCGTGTGTGTGTATCGTGTGTGTGTATCGTGTGTGTGTATCGTGTGTGTGTATCGTGTGTGTGTATCGTGTGTGTGTGTGTGTGTATCGTGTGTGTGTGTGTATCGTGTGTGTGTGTGTATCGTGTGTGTGTGTGTATCGTGTGTGTGTGTGTATCGTGTGTGTGTGTGTATCGTGTGTGTGTGTGTATCGTGTGTGTGTATCGCGTGTGTATCGTGTGTATGTGTGTGTATCGTGTGTGTGTGTGTGCATCGTATGTGTGTGTGTATCGTGTGTGTGTGTGCATCGTATGTGTGTGTGTATCGTGTGTGTGTGTGTATCGTGTGTGTGTGTGTGTGTATCGTGTGTGTGTGTATCGTGTGTGTGTGTGTATCTTGTGTGTGTGTATCGTGTGTGTGTGTATCGTGTGTGTGTGTGTGTGTATCGTGTGTGTGTGTATCGTGTGTGTGTGTGTGTGTATCGTGTGTGTGTGTGTG
>NC_054469.1:99438747-99441247 GCF_017639515.1 Carcharodon carcharias
TGTATCGTGTGTGTGTGTGTGTGTGTGTGTGTATCGTGTGTGTGTGTGTGTGTGTGTATCATGTGTGTGTGTGTGTGTGTGTGTATCGTGTGTGTGTGTGTGTGTATCGTGTGTGTGTGTGTGTGTGTGTATCGTGTGTGTGTGTGTATCGTGTGTGTGTGTGTGTGTGTGTATCGTGTGTGTGTGTGTGTATCGTGTGTGTGTGTGTGTGTGTGTGTGTATCGTGTGTGTGTGTGTGTGTGTGTATCGTGTGTGTGTGTGTGTGTGTATCGTGTGTGTGTGTGTGTGTGTGTGTGTATCGTGTGTGTGTGTGTGTGTGTATCGTGTGTGTGTGTGTGTGTGTGTGTATCGTGTGTGTGTATATCGTGTGTGTGTGTGTGTGTGTGTATCGTGTGTGTGTATCGTGTGTGTGTGTGTGTATCGTGTGTGTGTGTGTGTGTGTGTGTGTGTGTGTGTGTGTGTGTGTATCGTGTGTGTGTGTGTGTCGTGTGTGTGTGTGTGTGTCGTGTGTGTGTGTGTGTATCGTGTGTGTGTGTGTGTGTATCGTGTGTGTGTGTGTGTGTATCGTGTGTGTGTGTGTGTGTATCGTGTGTGTGTGTGTATCGTGTGTGTGTGTGTATCGTGTGTGTGTGTGTATCGTGTGTGTGTGTGTATCGTGTGTGTGTGTGTGTGTGTGTGTGTGTATCGTGTGTGTGTGTGTGTGTGTATCGTGTGTGTGTGTGTGTGTGTGTATCGTGTGTGTGTGTGTATCGTGTGTGTGTGTGTGTGTATCGTGTGTGTGTGTATCGTGTGTGTGTGTATCGTGTGTGTGTGTGTGTGTATCGTGTGTGTGTGTGTGTGTGTATCGTGTGTGTGTGTGTGTGTATCGTGTGTGTGTGTGTGTATCGTGTGTGTGTGTGTATCGTGTGTGTGTGTGTGTATCGTGTGTGTGTGTGTGTATCGTGTGTGTGTGTGTGTATCGTGTTTGTGTGTGTGTATCGTGTGTGTATATCGTGTGTGTGTATCGTGTGTGTGTATCGTGTGTGTGTATCGTGTGTGTGTATCGTGTGTGTGTATCGTGTGTGTGTATCGTGTGTGTGTGTGTGTGTATCGTGTGTGTGTGTGTATCGTGTGTGTGTGTGTATCGTGTGTGTGTGTGTATCGTGTGTGTGTGTGTATCGTGTGTGTGTGTGTATCGTGTGTGTGTGTGTATCGTGTGTGTGTGTGTATCGTGTGTGTGTATCGCGTGTGTATCGTGTGTATGTGTGTGTATCGTGTGTGTGTGTGTGCATCGTATGTGTGTGTGTATCGTGTGTGTGTGTGTATCGTGTGTGTGTGTGTGTGTATCGTGTGTGTGTGTATCGTGTGTGTGTGTGTATCGTGTGTGTGTGTATCGTGTGTGTGTGTATCGTGTGTGTGTGTGTGTGTATCGTGTGTGTGTGTATCGTGTGTGTGTGTGTGTGTATCGTGTGTGTGTGTGTGTGTATCGTGTGTGTGTGTGTGTGTATCGTGTGTGTGTGTGTGTGTGTATCGTGTGTGTGTGTGTGTGTATCGTGTGTGTGTGTGTGTGTATCGTGTGTGTGTGTGTGTATCGTGTGTGTGTGTATCGTGTGTGTGTGTGTGTATCGTGTGTGTGTGTGTGTATCGTGTGTGTGTGTGTGTGTGTGTATCGTGTGTGTGTGTGTATCGTGTGTGTGTGTGTGTGTGTATCGTGTGTGTGTATCGTGTGTGTGTGTATCGTGTGTGTGTGTGTGTGTGTGTGTGTGTGTATCGTGTGTGTGTGTATCGTGTGTGTGTGTGTGTGTATCGTGTGTGTGTGTATCGTGTGTGTGTGTGTGTATCGTGTGTGTGTGTATCGTGTGTGTGTGTGTGTATCGTGTGTGTGTGTATCGTGTGTGTGTGTGTGTGTGTATCGTGTGTGTGTGTGTGTGTATCGTGTGTGTGTGTGTGTGTGTGTATCGTGTGTGTGTGTGTGTGTGTATCGTGTGTGTGTGTGTGTGTGTATCGTGTGTGTGTGTGTGTGTGTGTGTGTATCGTGTGTGTGTGTATCGTGTGTGTGTGTATCGTGTGTGTGTATCGTGTGTGTGTATCGTGTGTGTGTATCGTGTGTGTGTATCGTGTGTGTGTATCGTGTGTGTGTATCGTGTGTGTGTATCGTGTGTGTGTGTGTGTATCGTGTGTGTGTGTGTGTGTGTGTGTGTGTGTGTCGTGTGTGTGTGTGTCGTGTGTGTGTGTGTCGTGTGTGTGTGTATCGTGTGTGTGTGTGCCGTGTGTGTGTATCGTGTGTGTGTGTGTGTATCGTGTGTGTGTGTATGTATCGTGTGTGTGTGTGTATCGTGTGTGTGTGTATCGTGTGTGTGTGTGTGTGTCTATCGTGTGTGTGTGTGTGTATCGTGTGTGTGTGTATCGTGTGTGTGTGTATCGTGTGTGTGTGTGTGTATCGTGTGTGTGTGTGTGTGTATCGTGTGTGTGTGTGTGTGTGTGTGTATCGTGTGTGTGTGTGTGTGTGTATCGTGTGTGT
>NC_054469.1:99446247-99451247 GCF_017639515.1 Carcharodon carcharias
CGTGTGTGTATATAGTGTGTGTGTGTGTGTATCGTGTGTGTATATAGTGTGTGTGTGTATCGTGTGTGTGTGTGTGTGTGTGTATCGTGTGTGTGTGTGTGTATCGTGTGTGTGTGTGTATCGTGTGTGTGTGTGTATCGTGTGTGTGTGTGTGTATCGTGTGTGTGTGTGTGTGTGTATCGTGTGTGTGTGTGTGTGTGTGTATCGTGTGTGTGTGTGTGTGTGTGTGTGTGTATCGTGTGTGTGTATATCGTGTGTGTGTGTGTGTGTGTGTGTGTGTGTGTGTGTGTATCGTGTGTGTATATAGTGTGTGTGTGTGTGTATCGTGTGTGTATATAGTGTGTGTGTGTGTATCGTGTGTGTGTGTGTGTGTATCGTGTGTGTGTGTGTGTATCGTGTGTGTGTGTGTATCGTGTGTGTGTGTGTATCGTGTGTGTGTGTGTATCGTGTGTGTGTGTGTGTATCGTGTGTATCGTGTGTGTGTGTGTGTGTGTATCGTGTGTGTGTGTGTGTGTGTATCGTGTGTGTGTGTGTATGTATCGTGTGTGTGTGTATATGTATCGTGTGTGTGTGTGTGTATGTATCGTGTGTGTGTGTGTGTGTGTATCGTGTGTGTGTGTATCGTGTGTGTGTGTATCGTGTGTGTGTGTATCGTGTGTGTGTATCGTGTGTGTGTGTATCGTGTGTGTGTGTATCGTGTGTGTGTGTATCGTGTGTGTGTGTATCGTGTGTGTGTGTATCGTGTGTGTGTGTATCGTGTGTGTGTGTGTGTGTGTGTGTATCGTGTGTGTGTGTGTGTGTATCGTGTGTGTGTGTGTGTGTATCGTGTGTGTGTATCGTGTGTGTGTGTGTATCGTGTGTGTGTGTGTATCGTGTGTGTGTGTGTGTATCGTGTGTGTGTGTGTGTATCGTGTGTGTGTGTGTGTATCGTGTGTGTGTGTGTATCGTGTGTGTGTGTGTATCGTGTGTGTGTGTGTGTGTGTGTGTGTATCGTGTGTGTGTGTGTGTGTATCGTGTGTGTGTGTGTATCGTGTGTGTGTGTGTGTGTGTGTGTATCGTGTGTGTGTGTGTGTGTATCGTGTGTGTGTATCGTGTGTGTGTGTGTGTATCGTGTGTGTGTGTGTGTATCGTGTGTGTGTATCGTGTGTGTGTGTATCGTGTGTGTGTGTATCGTGTGTGTGTGTATCGTGTGTGTGTGTATCGTGTGTGTGTGTGTATCGTGTGTGTGTGTATCGTGTGTGTGTGTATCGTGTGTGTGTGTGTATCGTGTGTGTGTGTATCGTGTGTGTGTATCGTGTGTGTGTGTGTGTATCGTGTGTGTGTGTGTGTGTATCGTGTGTGTGTGTGTGTATCGTGTGTGTGTGTGTGTATGTGTGTGTGTGTGTGTGTATCGTGTGTGTGTGTGTGTATCGTGTGTGTGTGTGTGTATCGTGTGTGTGTGTATCGTGTGTGTGTGTATCGTGTGTGTGTGTATCGTGTGTGTGTGTATCGTGTGTGTGTGTATCGTGTGTGTGTGTGTGTATCGTGTGTGTGTGTGTGTGTGTATCATGTGTGTGTGTGTGTGTGTGTGTATCATGTGTGTGTGTGTGTGTGTATCATGTGTGTGTGTGTGTGTGTGTATCATGTGTGTGTGTGTGTGTGTATCGTGTGTGTGTGTGTGTGTGTATCGTGTGTGTGTGTGTGTGTGTATCGTGTGTGTGTGTGTGTGTGTGTGTATCATGTGTGTGTGTGTGTGTATCATGTGTGTGTGTGTGTGTGTATCATGTGTGTGTGTGTGTGTGTGTGTGTGTGTATCATGTGTGTGTGTGTGTGTGTATCATGTGTGTGTGTGTGTGTGTATCATGTGTGTGTGTGTGTGTATCGTGTGTGTGTGTGTATCGTGTGTGTGTGTGTATCGTGTGTGTGTGTGTATCGTGTGTGTGTATCGTGTGTGTGTGTGTATCGTGTGTGTGTGTGTGTGTGTGTGTGTGTGTGTATCGTGTGTGTGTGTGTGTGTGTGTATCGTGTGTGTGTGTATCGTGTGTGTGTGTGTGTGTGTGTGTGTATCGTGTGTGTGTGTGTATCGTGTGTGTGTGTGTGTGTGTATCATGTGTGTGTGTGTGTGTGTGTGTGTATCATGTGTGTGTGTGTGTGTGTATCATGTGTGTGTGTGTGTGTGTGTATCATGTGTGTGTGTGTGTGTGTATCGTGTGTGTGTGTGTGTGTGTATCGTGTGTGTGTGTGTGTGTGTATCGTGTGTGTGTGTGTGTGTGTATCGTGTGTGTGTGTGTGTGTGTATCATGTGTGTGTGTGTGTGTGTATCATGTGTGTGTGTGTGTGTGTATCATGTGTGTGTGTGTGTGTGTGTGTGTGTGTATCATGTGTGTGTGTGTGTGTGTATCATGTGTGTGTGTGTGTGTGTATCATGTGTGTGTGTGTGTGTATCGTGTGTGTGTGTGTATCGTGTGTGTGTGTGTATCGTGTGTGTGTGTGTATCGTGTGTGTGTGTGTATCGTGTGTGTGTATCGTGTGTGTGTGTGTATCGTGTGTGTGTGTGTGTGTGTGTGTGTGTGTGTATCGTGTGTGTGTGTGTGTGTGTGTGTATCGTGTGTGTGTGTGTGTGTGTGTGTGTGTGTGTGTATCGTGTGTGTGTGTGTGTATCGTGTGTGTGTGTGTGTGTGTGTGTGTATCGTGTGTGTGTGTGTGTATCGTGTGTGTGTGTGTGTGTGTGTATCGTGTGTGTGTGTGTGTGTGTGTATCGTGTGTGTGTGTGTGTGTGTGTGTGTATCGTGTGTGTGTGTGTATCGTGTGTGTGTGTGTGTGTGTATCGTGTGTGTGTGTATCGTGTGTGTGTGTGTGTATCGTGTGTGTGTGTGTGTATCGTGTGTGTGTGTGTATCGTGTGTGTGTGTGTGTGTATCGTGTGTGTGTGTGTGTGTATCGTGTGTGTGTGTGTATCGTGTGTGTGTGTGTATCGTGTGTGTGTGTGTGTGTATCGTGTGTGTGTGTGTGTGTATCGTGTGTGTGTGTATCGTGTGTGTGTGTGTGTGTGTGTATCATGTGTGTGTGTGTGTGTGTGTATCGTGTGTGTGTGTATCGTGTGTGTGTATCGTGTGTGTGTGTGTGTGTGTGTATCGTGTGTGTATCGTGTGTGTATCGTGTGTGTGTGTGTGTGTGTGTATCGTGTGTGTATCGTGTGTGTGTGTGTGTGTGTATCGTGTGTGTGTGTGTGTGTGTGTATCGTGTGTGTGTGTGTGTGTATCGTGTGTGTGTGTGTGTATCGTGTGTGTGTGTGTGTGTGTGTATCGTGTGTGTGTGTGTGTGTGTGTATCGTGTGTGTGTGTGTGTGTGTATCGTGTGTGTGTGTGTGTGTGTGTATCGTGTGTGTGTGTGTGTGTATCGTGTGTGTGTGTGTGTGTATCGTGTGTGTGTGTGTGTGTATCGTGTGTGTGTGTGTGTGTGTGTGTATCGTGTGTGTGTGTGTGTGTGTGTATCGTGTGTGTGTGTGTGTGTGTGTATCGTGTGTGTGTGTGTGTGTGTGTATATCGTGTGTGTGTGTGTGTGTGTGTGTGTGTGTGTGTGTGTATCGTGTGTGTATATAGTGTGTGTGTGTGTGTATCGTGTGTGTATATAGTGTGTGTGTGTGTGTATCGTGTGTGTGTGTGTGTGTATCGTGTGTGTGTGTGTGTGTATATCGTGTGTGTGTGTGTATCGTGTGTGTGTGTGTATCGTGTGTGTGTGTGTATCGTGTGTGTGTGTGTGTATCGTGTGTGTGTGTGTGTGTGTATCGTGTGTGTGTGTGTGTGTGTGTATCGTGTGTGTGTGTGTGTGTATCGTGTGTGTGTGTATATCGTGTGTGTGTGTGTGTGTGTGTGTGTGTGTGTGTATCGTGTGTGTATATAGTGTGTGTGTGTGTGTATCGTGTGTGTATATAGTGTGTGTGTGTGTATCGTGTGTGTGTGTGTGTATCGTGTGTGTGTGTGTGTATCGTGTGTGTGTGTATCGTGTGTGTGTGTGTATCGTGTGTGTGTGTGTGTATCGTGTGTGTGTGTGTATCGTGTGTGTGTGTGTATCGTGTGTGTGTGTGTGTATCGCGTGTATCGTGTGTGTGTGTGTGTGTATCGTGTGTGTGTGTGTATGTATCGTGTGTGTGTGTGTATGTATCGTGTGTGTGTGTATATGTATCGTGTGTGTGTGTGTGTATGTATCGTGTGTGTGTGTGTGTGTATCGTGTGTGTGTGTATCGTGTGTGTGTGTATCGTGTGTGTGTGTATCGTGTGTGTGTGTATCGTGTGTGTGTGTATCGTGTGTGTGTGTATCGTGTGTGTGTGTATCGTGTGTGTGTGTGTGTGTATCGTGTGTGTGTGTGTGTATCGTGTGTGTGTGTGTGTATCGTGTGTGTGTGTGTGTATCGTGTGTGTGTGTGTATCGTGTGTGTGTGTATCGTGTGTGTGTGTGTGTGTGTATCGTGTGTGTGTATCGTGTGTGTGTGTGTGTGTATCGTGTGTGTGTATCGTGTGTGTGTGTGTGTGTGTGTATCGTGTGTGTGTGTGTGTGTATCGTGTGTGTGTATCGTGTGTGTGTGTATCGTGTGTGTGTATCGTGTGTGTGTATCGTGTGTGTGTGTATCGTGTGTGTGTGTATCGTGTGTGTGTGTATCGTGTGTGTGTGTATCGTGTGTGTGTGTATCGTGTGTGTGTGTATCGTGTGTGTGTGTGTATCGTGTGTGTGTGTATCGTGTGTGTGTGTATCGTGTGTGTGTGTGTGTGTATCGTGTGTGTGTGTGTATCGTGTGTGTGTGTGTGTGTATCGTGTGTGTGTGTGTGTATCGTGTGTGTGTGTGTATCGTGTGTGTGTGTGTGTATCGTGTGTGTGTGTGTGTATCGTGTGTGTGTGTGTGTATCGTGTGTGTGTGTGTGTATCGTGTGTGTGTGTATCGTGTGTGTGTGTATCGTGTGTGTGTGTGTATCGTGTGTGTGTGTGTATCGTGTGTGTGTGTGTGTATCGTGTGTGTGTGTGTGT
>NC_054469.1:99456247-99461247 GCF_017639515.1 Carcharodon carcharias
TGTATCGTGTGTGTGTGTATCGTGTGTGTGTGTGTGTATCGTGTGTGTGTGTGTGTATCGTGTGTGTGTGTGTGTATCGTGTGTGTGTGTGTGTATCATGTGTGTGTGTATCGTGTGTGTGTGTATCGTGTGTGTGTGTATCGTGTGTGTGTGTATCGTGTGTGTGTGTATCGTGTGTGTGTGTGTGTATCATGTGTGTGTGTGTGTGTGTGTGTGTGTGTGTGTATCATGTGTGTGTGTGTGTGTGTATCATGTGTGTGTGTGTGTGTGTGTGTATCGTGTGTGTGTGTATCATGTGTGTGTGTGTGTGTGTATCATGTGTGTGTGTGTGTGTGTATCATGTGTGTGTGTGTGTGTGTGTGTGTGTGTATCATGTGTGTGTGTGTGTGTATCATGTGTGTGTGTGTGTGTGTGTATCGTGTGTGTGTGTGTGTATCGTGTGTGTGTGTGTATCGTGTGTGTGTGTGTATCGTGTGTGTGTGTGTGTGTGTGTGTGTGTATCGTGTGTGTGTGTGTATCGTGTGTGTGTGTGTGTGTGTGTGTGTGTGTGTATCGTGTGTGTGTGTGTATCGTGTGTGTGTGTGTGTGTGTGTGTATCGTGTGTGTGTGTGTGTGTGTATCGTGTGTGTGTGTATCGTGTGTGTGTGTGTGTGTGTGTGTGTGTGTATCGTGTGTGTGTGTGTGTATCATGTGTGTGTGTGTGTGTGTATCATGTGTGTGTGTGTGTGTGTATCATGTGTGTGTGTGTGTGTGTATCATGTGTGTGTGTGTGTGTGTATCATGTGTGTGTGTGTGTGTGTGTATCATGTGTGTGTGTGTGTGTGTATCATGTGTGTGTGTGTGTGTATCATGTGTGTGTGTGTGTGTATCGTGTGTGTGTGTGTATCGTGTGTGTGTGTGTATCGTGTGTGTGTGTGTATCGTGTGTGTGTGTGTGTGTGTGTGTGTGTGTGTGTGTGTGTGTGTATCGTGTGTGTGTGTGTATCGTGTGTGTGTGTGTGTGTGTGTGTGTATCGTGTGTGTGTGTGTGTGTGTGTATCGTGTGTGTGTGTATCGTGTGTGTGTGTGTGTGTGTGTGTGTGTATCGTGTGTGTGTGTGTGTGTGTATCGTGTGTGTGTGTGTGTGTGTGTGTGTATCGTGTGTGTGTGTGTGTGTGTGTGTATCGTGTGTGTGTGTGTGTGTGTATCGTGTGTGTGTGTGTGTGTGTGTGTATCGTGTGTGTGTGTGTGTGTGTGTATCGTGTGTGTGTGTGTGTGTGTGTATCGTGTGTGTGTGTGAGTGTGTGTATCGTGTGTGTGTGTGTGTGTGTGTGTGTATCGTGTGTGTGTGTGTGTATCGTGTGTGTGTGTGTGTATCGTGTGTGTGTGTGTGTGTGTATCGTGTGTGTGTGTATCGTGTGTGTGTGTGTGTGTGTATCGTGTGTGTGTGTGTGTGTATCGTGTGTGTGCGTGTGTATCGTGTGTGTGTGTGTGTGTGTATCGTGTGTGTGTGTGTGTGTGTATCGTGTGTGTGTGTGTGTATCGTGTGTGTGTGTGTGTGTGTGTGTGTGTATCGTGTGTGTGTATATCGTGTGTGTGTGTGTGTGTGTGTGTGTGTGTGTGTGTATCGTGTGTGTATATAGTGTGTGTGTGTGTGTATCGTGTGTGTATATAGTGTGTGTGTGTGTATCGTGTGTGTGTGTGTGTGTATCGTGTGTGTGTGTGTGTATCGTGTGTGTGTGTGTATCGTGTGTGTGTGTGTATCGTGTGTGTGTGTGTATCGTGTGTGTGTGTGTGTATCGTGTGTGTGTGTGTGTGTGTGTGTGTGTGTGTGTATCGTGTGTGTGTGTGTGTGTGTGTGTGTGTATCGTGTGTGTGTGTGTGTGTGTGTATCGTGTGTGTGTGTGTGTATCGTGTGTGTGTGTGTGTATCGTGTGTGTGTGTGTGTATCGTGTGTGTGTGTGTGTGTGTGTGTATCGTGTGTGTGTGTGTATCGTGTGTGTGTGTGTATCGTGTGTGTGTGTGTGTGTGTATCGTGTGTGTGTGTATCGTGTGTGTGTATCGTGTGTGTGTGTATCGTGTGTGTGTGTATCGTGTGTGTGTGTATCGTGTGTGTGTGTGTGTGTATCATGTGTGTGTGTGTGTGTGTATCATGTGTGTGTGTGTGTGTATCGTGTGTGTGTGTGTATCGTGTGTGTGTATCGTGTGTGTGTGTGTGTGTATCGTGTGTGTGTGTGTGTGTGTGTGTGTATCGTGTGTGTGTGTGTGTGTGTGTGTATCGTGTGTGTGTGTGTGTGTGTGTATCGTGTGTGTGTGTGTGTGTGTGTGTATCGTGTGTGTGTGTGTGTGTGTATCGTGTGTGTGTGTGTGTGTGTGTATCGTGTGTGTGTGTGTGTGTGTGTATCGTGTGTGTGTGTGTGTGTGTGTGTGTGTATCGTGTGTGTGTGTGTATCGTGTGTGTGTGTGTGTGTATCGTGTGTGTGTGTGTGTGTGTGTATCGTGTGTGTGTGTGTGTGTATCGTGTGTGTGTGTGTGTGTGTGTATCGTGTGTGTGTGTGTGTGTGTGTGTGTATCGTGTGTGTGTATATCGTGTGTGTGTGTGTGTGTGTGTGTGTGTGTGTGTATCGTGTGTGTATATAGTGTGTGTGTGTGTGTATATAGTGTGTGTGTGTGTATCGTGTGTGTGTGTGTGTGTATCGTGTGTGTGTGTGTGTATCGTGTGTGTGTGTGTATCGTGTGTGTGTGTGTATCGTGTGTGTGTGTGTGTATCGTGTGTATCGTGTGTGTGTGTGTGTGTATCGTGTGTGTGTGTGTGTATGTATCGTGTGTGTGTGTGTATGTATCGTGTGTGTGTGTATATGTATCGTGTGTGTGTGTGTGTATGTATCGTGTGTGTGTGTGTGTGTATCGTGTGTGTGTGTATCGTGTGTGTGTGTATCCTGTGTGTGTGTATCGTGTGTGTGTGTATCGTGTGTGTGTGTATCGTGTGTGTGTGTATCGTGTGTGTGTGTATCGTGTGTGTGTGTATCGTGTGTGTGTGTGTGTGTGTATCGTGTGTGTGTGTGTGTATCGTGTGTGTGTGTGTGTATCGTGTGTGTGTGTGTGTATCGTGTGTGTGTGTGTGTATCGTGTGTGTGTGTGTATCGTGTGTGTGTGTGTATCGTGTGTGTGTGTGTATCGTGTGTGTGTGTATCGTGTGTGTGTGTGTGTATCGTGTGTGTGTGTGTGTATCGTGTGTGTGTGTGTGTGTATCGTGTGTGTGTATCGTGTGTGTGTGTATCGTGTGTGTGTATCGTGTGTGTGTGTATCGTGTGTGTGTGTATCGTGTGTGTGTGTATCGTGTGTGTGTGTATCGTGTGTGTGTGTATCGTGTGTGTGTGTATCGTGTGTGTGTGTATCGTGTGTGTGTGTGTATCGTGTGTGTGTGTGTATCGTGTGTGTGTGTATCGTGTGTGTGTATCGTGTGTGTGTATCGTGTGTGTGTGTGTGTGTATCGTGTGTGTGTGTGTGTATCGTGTGTGTGTGTGTGTATCGTGTGTGTGTGTGTGTATCGTGTGTGTGTGTGTGTGTGTGTGTGTATGTGTGTGTGTGTGTGTATCGTGTGTGTGTGTGTATCGTGTGTGTGTGTGTGTATCGTGTGTGTGTGTATCGTGTGGGTGTGTGTGTATCGTGTGTGTGTGTGTGTATCGTGTGTGTGTGTGTGTATCGTGTGTGTGTATCGTGTGTGTGTATCGTGTGTGTGTGTATCGTGTGTGTGTGTATCGTGTGTGTGTGTGTGTATCGTGTGTGTGTGTGTGTGTGTGTATCATGTGTGTGTGTGTGTGTGTGTGTGTGTGTGTGTGTGTGTGTGTATCGTGTGTGTGTGTGTATCATGTGTGTGTGTGTGTGTATCATGTGTGTGTGTGTGTGTGTATCATGTGTGTGTGTGTGTGTGTATCATGTGTGTGTGTGTGTGTATCATGTGTGTGTGTGTGTGTATCATGTGTGTGTGTGTGTGTATCATGTGTGTGTGTGTGTGTATCATGTGTGTGTGTGTGTGTGTGTGTATCATGTGTGTGTGTGTGTGTATCATGTGTGTGTGTGTGTGTGTGTGTATCATGTGTGTGTGTGTGTATGTGTATCATGTGTGTGTGTGTGTGTGTGTATCATGTGTGTGTGTGTGTGTATCATGTGTGTGTGTGTGTGTGTATCATGTGTGTGTGTGTGTGTGTGTATCATGTGTGTGTGTGTGTGTGTATCATGTGTGTGTGTGTGTGTGTGTATCATGTGTGTGTGTGTGTGTATCATGTGTGTGTGTGTGTATCGTGTGTGTGTGTGTGTGTGTGTGTGTGTGTGTGTGTGTGTGTGTGTATCGTGTGTGTGTGTATCGTGTGTGTGTGTGTGTGTGTGTGTATCGTGTGTGTGTGTGTGTGTGTGTGTATCGTGTGTGTGTGTATCGTGTGTGTGTGTGTGTGTATCGTGTGTGTGTGTGTGTATCGTGTGTGTGTGTGTGTGTATCGTGTGTGTGTATCGTGTGTGTGTGTGTGTGTGTGTATCGTGTGTGTGTGTGTGTGTATCGTGTGTGTGTGTGTGTGTATCGTGTGTGTGTGTGTGTATCGTGTGTGTGTGTGTGTATCGTGTGTGTGTGTGTGTATCGTGTGTGTGTGTGTATCGTGTGTGTGTGTGTATCGTGTGTGTGTGTGTATCGTGTGTGTGTGTGTGTGTGTATCGTGTGTGTGTGTATCGTGTGTGTGTGTATCGTGTGTGTGTGTATCGTGTGTGTGTGTATCGTGTGTGTGTGTATCGTGTGTGTGTGTATCGTGTGTGTGTGTATCGTGTGTGTGTGTGTGTATCGTGTGTGTGTGTGTGTATCGTGTGTGTGTGTGTGTATCGTGTGTGTGTGTGTGTATCGTGTGTGTGTGTATCGTGTGTGTGTGTGTATCATGTGTGTGTGTGTGTGTATCGTGTGTGTGTGTGTGTGTATCGTGTGTGTGTGTGTGTGTATCGTGTGTGTGTATCGTGTGTGTGTGTGTATCGTGTGTG
>NC_054469.1:99466247-99468747 GCF_017639515.1 Carcharodon carcharias
TGTGTGTGTGTATGTATCGTGTGTGTGTGTGTGTATCGTGTGTGTGTGTATCGTGTGTGTGTGTATCCTGTGTGTGTGTATCGTGTGTGTGTGTATCGTGTGTGTGTGTATCGTGTGTGTGTGTATCGTGTGTGTGTGTATCGTGTGTGTGTATCGTGTGTGTGTATCGTGTGTGTGTGTATCGTGTGTGTGTGTATCGTGTGTGTGTGTATCGTGTGTGTGTGTATCGTGTGTGTGTGTATCGTGTGTGTGTGTATCGTGTGTGTGTGTGTATCGTGTGTGTATCGTGTGTGTGTGTATCGTGTGTGTGTGTATCGTGTGTGTGTGTATCGTGTGTGTGTGTATAGTGTGTGTGTGTATAGTGTGTGTGTGTATAGTGTGTGTGTGTATAGTGTGTGTGTGTGTGTCGTGTGTGTGTGTCGTGTGTCGTGTGTGTGTGTCGTGTGTCGTGTGTGTGTCGTGTGTCGTGTGTGTGTCGTGTGTGTGTGTGTGTGTGTATCGTGTGTGTGTGTGTATCGTGTGTGTGTGTGTATCGTGTGTGTGTGTGTGTGTGTATCGTGTGTGTGTGTATCGTGTGTGTGTGTATCGTGTGTGTGTGTATCGTGTGTGTGTGTGTGTGTATCATGTGTGTGTGTGTGTGTGTATCATGTGTGTGTGTGTGTGTATCGTGTGTGTGTGTGTATCGTGTGTGTGTATCGTGTGTGTGTGTGTATCGTGTGTGTGTGTGTGTGTGTGTATCGTGTGTGTGTGTGTGTGTGTGTGTGTGTGTATCGTGTGTGTGTGTGTGTGTGTGTGTATCGTGTGTGTGTGTATCGTGTGTGTGTGTATCGTGTGTGTGTGTGTGTGTATCGTGTGTGTGTATCGTGTGTGTGTATCGTGTGTGTGTATCGTGTGTGTGTATCGTGTGTGTGTATCGTGTGTGTGTATCGTGTGTGTGTATCGTGTGTGTGTGTATCGTGTGTGTGTGTATCGTGTGTGTGTGTATCGTGTGTGTGTGTATCGTGTGTGTGTGTATCGTGTGTGTGTGTATCGTGTGTGTGTGTATCGTGTGTGTGTGTATCGTGTGTGTGTGTATCGTGTGTGTGTGTATCGTGTGTGTGTGTATCGTGTGTGTGTGTATAGTGTGTGTGTGTATAGTGTGTGTGTGTATAGTGTGTGTGTGTGTATCGTGTGTGTGTGTGTGTGTCGTGTGTGTGTGTCGTGTGTCGTGTGTGTGTCGTGTGTCGTGTGTGTGTCGTGTGTGTGTGTGTGTGTGTATCGTGTGTGTGTGTGTATCGTGTGTGTGTGTGTATCGTGTGTGTGTGTGTGTGTATCGTGTGTGTGTGTATCGTGTCTGTGTGTATCGTGTGTGTGTGTATCGTGTGTGTGTGTATCGTGTGTGTGTGTGTGTGTATCATGTGTGTGTGTGTGTGTGTATCATGTGTGTGTGTGTGTGTATCGTGTGTGTGTGTGTATCGTGTGTGTGTATCGTGTGTGTGTGTGTATCGTGTGTGTGTGTGTGTGTGTATCGTGTGTGTGTGTGTGTGTGTGTGTATCGTGTGTGTGTGTGTGTGTGTGTATCGTGTGTGTGTGTGTGTGTGTGTATCGTGTGTGTGTGTGTGTGTGTGTATCGTGTGTGTGTGTGTGTATCGTGTGTGTGTGTGTGTATCGTGTGTGTGTGTGTGTATCGTGTGTGTGTGTGTGTATCGTGTGTGTGTGTGTGTGTATCGTGTGTGTGTGTGTGTGTGTGTATCGTGTGTGTGTGTGTGTGTGTATCGTGTGTGTGTGTGTGTGTGTATCGTGTGTGTGTGTGTGTGTGTGTGTATCGTGTGTGTGTGTATATCGTGTGTGTATATAGTGTGTGTGTGTGTGTATCGTGTGTGTATATAGTGTGTGTGTGTGTATCGTGTGTGTGTGTGTGTGTATCGTGTGTGTGTGTGTGTATCGTGTGTGTGTGTGTATCGTGTGTGTGTGTGTATCGTGTGTGTGTGTGTGTATCGTGTGTATCGTGTGTGTGTGTGTATCGTGTGTGTGTGCGTGTATGTATCGTGTGTGTGTGTGTATGTATCGTGTGTGTGTGTGTATGTATCGTGTGTGTGTGTATATGTATCGTGTGTGTGTGTGTGTATGTATCGTGTGTGTGTGTGTGTATCGTGTGTGTGTGTATCGTGTGTGTGTGTATCCTGTGTGTGTGTATCGTGTGTGTGTGTATCGTGTGTGTGTGTATCGTGTGTGTGTGTATCGTGTGTGTGTGTATCGTGTGTGTGTATCGTGTGTGTGTATCGTGTGTGTGTGTATCGTGTGTGTGTGTATCGTGTGTGTGTGTATCGTGTGTGTGTGTATCGTGTGTGTGTGTGTATCGTGTGTGTGTGTATCGTGTGTGTGTGTATCGTGTGTGTATCGTGTGTGTGTGTATCGTGTGTGTGTGTATCGTGTGTGTGTGTATCGTGTGTGTGTGTATAGTGTGTGTGTGTATAGTGTGTGTGTGTATAGTGTGTGTGTGTATAGTGTGTGTGTGTGT